>NC_041407.2:94041347-94051347 GCF_900747795.2 Erpetoichthys calabaricus | reverse complement strand
ATGGCAGTGAACTTATCTGGGCATCCGTACTTCTTCATGATTTTCAACAGGCCATCTCTGCTGACCATCTGTATTTATTACAATATATATACATACATATATATAAATATATACATATACATATATATTTATACAGTATATCTCTTTAGTGTGTCATCCCGTTTAGGGAGTCCCAAACGAGTTTACAAACCTTAAATCTCCCCCCTCAACTTTGTCCACACCAGTGTGGGCAAAGCGACAGTCCAAGTCGGGCTTGGTTAGGCGGGAGAGTGTGCAGTCCCGGGACGGCAAAAGGCTGCAAACTGATAGACTACTGGTTGAGCCGGCCGTTCGTATCCTTCTGTTTGTACAGCCATTATAGCGTGGCGTGGTCAGTCACCAGGGTAAACCATCGTCCCCAGAGATAATAAAGGAGGGCTTCCACCGCCCACTTAATCGCTAAGCACTCCTTTTCAATAATTGAATAATTACGCTCCCTGAGTAGCAGCTTTCAGCTGAGAAATGTGATGGGGTGTTCTATCTCCTCAAAACATTGTGAGAGCACTGCTCCTAAACCGAAAGCGCTAGCATCTGTTTGCAGAATAAATTCCTTTGAAAAATTTGAATTGTGCAAAACCAGGAATGATGATAAAGCAGCTTTTAGGTTTGCGAAAGCTCTCTCACAGGCATCGGTCCAGACAACACTGTGATTCTTTCTGTCCTTTGTCAAGTCAGTGAGAGGGTCGGCCCAATGCGCAAAATTGGGAATGAACCGCCTGTAATACCCCACGAGCCCCCATGAAGGCACAAACCTGCCTCTGCGTTTCAGAACAGGGATATGCAAGCATCTCCTCCACCTTGTCCATTTGAGGCTTGAGTAAACCCTTTCCCATGGAATATCCCAGATAGTGGGTTTCAGTCACACCCAGCTTATACTTCTTAGGATTGATTGGCCGTCAACCCCACCAGCCGTAAACTGTCAAGCACTGCCCGAAGGCAGACGAGATGAGATTCCCAGTCATTCCCAGTCCCATATATACACACACTCACACTTCACACAAATTTTGTGGAGAACAACTGCAGGATTTTTTCCAAAAAAAAAAAATTTGTTGCTGTGCCACAGATGGCAAAATCTTTCTTCATGTTATACTTAAAATTACGGTAAACCAAAATGGTTTGAAACATCACTGTTATGGACACTTCCAGTAAACAAAAATGTTATTTAATAAACCCAAAGTTTCCATGGATTCTACTTTTTTTTAGGGGAGTAATTAAATTGCCCAATTTGATTGGATTTAGTAAATCTCTTCACAAGTTATGTATTACAGAGATGCACAGAAACATATACAAATATGGAGGGACAGACATGACATAAATGACAAAATTATGCTGAAGGATGCCTTTAGCAAGCACATCTGTTGGGAACATTTTTTTTGGGATCAAGTTTTTATTTGAATTCAGAAAAATAAGAGGACAATACCAATCGATCCCCATCCCAGAACTATATAAAGAGAGTTAAGCAAAATTAGAATTTTTTTAACAGATGTGGGTCACTGACAGGTCCCAGAGGCCCAAACGCCCATTAGAAGAACGGAAACTATCGAAATTATACTAGACTGTCGCAAGGGTTTGTTGTCAACCACAACTTGAACAAGGTGATAATGTTCTCTGCTGCAAACTAAAAGTGAAACTTTTGTATCCAGATTGATATCAACTGATTGCTGTGGTCAGAAGTTATACAGTGGGTACGGAAAGTATTCAGACCCCCCTTCAATTTTTCACTCTTTGTCATATTGCAGCCATTTGCTAAAATCATTTAAATTAATTTTTTCCCTCATTAATGTACACACAGCACCCCATACTGACAGACAAAAAAAAGAATTTTTGAAATTGTTGCAGATTTATTAAAAAAGAAAAACTGAAATATCACATGGTCCTAAGTATTCAGACCCTTTGCTCAGCATTTAGTAGAAGCACCCTTTTGAGCTAATACAGCCATGAGTCTTCTTGGGAAAGATGCAACAAGTTTTTCACACCTGGATTTGGGGATCCTCTGCCATTCCTCCTTGCAGATCCTCTCCAGTTCTGTCAGGTTGGATGATAAACGTTGGTGGACAGCCATTTGTAGGTCTCTCCAGAGATGCTCAATTGGGTTTAAGTCAGGGCTCTGGCTGGGCCATTCAAGAACAGTCACAGAGTTGTTGTGAAGCCACTCCTTCGTTATTTTAGCTGTGTGCTTAGGGTCATTGTTTTGTTGGAAGGTAAACCTTCGGCCCAGTCTGAGGTCCTTAGCACTCTGGAGAAGGTTTTTGTCCAGGATATCCCTGTACTTGGCCGCATGTATTGGACAAGTGATGAGCAGTGCCTGGTTGTCTCCACACATACCTCAGTGCAAGACACATGACAGCCCGCATGGAGTTTGCTAAAAGACACCTGAAGGACTTTGAGATGGTGAGAAATAAGATTCTCTGGTCTGATGAGACCAAGATAGAACTTTTTGGCCTTAATTCTAAGCGGTATGTGTGGAGACAACCAGGCACTGCTCATCACTTGTCCAATACAGTCCCCACAGTGAAGCATGGCGGTGGCAGCATCATGCTGTGGGGGTGTTTTTCAGCTGCAGGGACAGGACGACTGGTTGCAATCGAGGGAAAGATGAATGCGGCCAAGTACAGGGATATCCTGGACAAAAACCTTCTCCAGAGTGCTAAGGACCTCAGACTGGGCCGAAGGTTTACCTTCCAACAAGACAATGACCCTAAGCACACAGCTAAAATAACGAAGGAGTGGCTTCATAACAACTCTGTGACTGTTCTTGAATGGCCCAGCCAGAGCCCTGACTTAAACCCAATTGAGCATCTCTGGAGAGACCTAAAAATGGTTGTCCACCAACGTTTACCATCCAACCTGACAGAACTGGAGAGGATCTGCAAGGAGGAATGGCAGAGGATCCCCAAATCCAGGTGTGAAAAACTTGTTGTATCTTTCCCAAGAAGACTCATGGCTGTATTAGCTCAAAAGGGTGCTTCTACTAAATACTCAGCAAAGGGTCTGAATACTTAGGACCATGTAATATTTCAGTTTTTCTTTTTTAATAAATCTGCAACAATTTCAAAAATTCTTTTTTTTTGTCTGTCAATATGGGGTGCTAAGTGTACATTAATGAGGGAAAAAATTAATTTAAATGATTTTAGCAAATGGCTGCAATATAACAAAGAGTGAAAAATTGAAGGGGGTCTGAATACTTTCCGTACCCACTGTAAATGCTGCAGACTTACATGCAAATATACCAACAGATAGACATATTTACACATACATGCAGGGAAAGAATTTACATAAGAAAGTCATGTCTTGTTGAGAGAGGTCTAAAAAACTCACATATACACTGGAAACCTGTCGACAAAATTGAAACTCCACTGCAGTATCTTTTCTTGCATCTCATATGGAGATTGATACTATACAAGCACTTCTATTGCTTTCCAAAGTGTACTTAGTTGTGTGACACTGCAACTGAAGTAAACCAGTAAAATGGCAGCATAGTACAACATCCATCAGAAGCTAATGAGATTCACAACATCAAGTGACCATCTAACTTTCCCACATTCACTTGCTTCCTTCCTCTTTGTGCTGGTGTTATGAGTCAGTAAAGTATTTAAATATTTAAAGGGATTACACTAACATAATGTCTTAATGGTTGGCAACCACTTAAGAGGAATACAGAGTGTGTGAAAGCATGTTTGGATCAGTAGTGCTGTGCCACCCCATCTACTTAAGCACAGTGAAAATGAAGAGCATTTATAGTGTGGTGTGCCTTTCCTGTAAGACATTATAAAAAGAAAATCTCTGATAGAAGCAATAGAAAACTCAAAAAGATGAAGATCACTTTACAATGTTTCATTAGGCTGCCAATCACTTTAATTGATTGGCAAGGTTTAAGGCATTAACTTAAACCGTCTTTTATCCAAACCCACTTATCTTGTATTTACAAGAAATATTGTGACACTATTTGCAGTACGGATATGAATAAAAATCATTAAAATGACTAGCTGATATGAAGACAGAAAATGTTTAGGAAATAAAGAAAATCTGGTTATCACACAACCCCTAGCATATGTGGACTCCTAATCATAATGCTCTATACAGAGGAAACAAGCCTGAAATTTAGTGCCAAAATGTTTTTAACAAGAAAGCTAGAAATCAAATTTGCACAACGGAATCAAATATTATAACAAATCAACATCTGACAGAAGCAGGTAAAATGGGTTTTGGAACTCTTCCTCTGCTTGTCCTCCTAATGTCATACTCTCCAATCACACACACAATGACACTTATAAAATAGAAATGTTTCAGATCTGGCACCCTTTATAACACAGGCAAGGTAGCAACACTGAAGTTATAGTCAAGCGGCAAGCAAAATAGAGGGAAAGTGTACTTTAATGAGACTGAGATACTGAAGCATGCAATATGCCAGAACTTTCTTGAATTCTGGGCACAATAAGGTGAGCATGAAAAGCAATGTCTGTCATCATATGTAACAACCTTTATTAGTAACCCTTTGCTGTCTTACCCATTGTATGCAATTATTTGTTTACTTTATTTGCAGTTGAACTGTCTCTTCTATTTACAGACACTTTGGGAGGGTGGTGGGGTGCAGAGTGATATGTTGTCTGCCTTTTCAGCTTTTGTAATTTGGATCTGCACTTTCATATTCTAGTGACATAATGTGACCACTGTCAAAACCTATTCATTCTTCTTCTGGACATAACATCACTGCTCATTTAAATATATTTTAGTTTCACAAATGAGTATACCTGCACTTCAGATTATGTAGAAGCCACCAAAAGGGGAAAATGTCAGGAGTTTTTGCTAAGGGAATAAATTTTGTCCTTTCCCAAATTATACGTGCTATGGAAATTAGATGTGAGTTAGTGTTCTTTTTGAATGGTACATTATCACAATATTAGAGAATGAGAAATTATTTTATTAAGGAAAAAGGCTTTGCTATGGCATGGGGGCGGGGGAGGGGGCAGATCAGGCTCAGCACTTTAAGAAAAGCATACTAAGGGATATCATTTTGTTTCACACGTCTGATAAAGTGCCTCATGTGTCTTTGGCAAATGGTGCCCCTTAGTTAATGGTCCCTCAACTTTGTGTATTTAATTTTTATAAGATCATATTTTTGCTCAGATATTAAAATCAACAAGTGTTCCATTTGAGGACTAGGTATTGTTTCTTGAATGACAAATATTTGCAAGCATAAAACATTGAATAACTAATGGGGGCATCTTGCCATGCTAGCAAACATTCCAGATGCACAGTGCAGTCCATGTGACCACGCAGGGCTCAGTAGAATATGTAAAAGTACACTGAAAATTAAATCTGCTAATTCTGATTTGCGGTAATTTGACAAAGTTTCATATTCAATATAAATATATATGTGTTTTATTCTTTATGCTAATGGTTTACCAAATTATTTGCATTTTAGCATCTCTAATTTGCAGTATAATAACTGTTCCAATACATTGGTTGATATTTGATACTTATTTATTATACACACATAGCTTCTAATATTCTAACCCTTGACCAAGTCTGTAACACTTAAATCTTGCTCTCTGTGATATTTTTATTTAAATGCACTGACATTTAAAACTAGACTTAATTTTTAATAAGTAATAAAAAAGATCTTAAAAGGAAATATGTTGTATTCATAAATATTTAACTTCAAAACCTTAATTATTTTATAGAGACAACTTTTGCTGCAATAATAGCTTAAAGTCTTTTTTGGGTATGTACTTAACAGCTTGGTACTATGTCTGAGAGGAACTTGGTTAACTCAAGTTAACTAAACAAATCTTGTGCACTCCAATTTTCAAATAATGTAACATACATTAGAATGAGATCAAGGCTTTGACTGAGGTATTGTAAGTCTGTCACCTTTTTGTCCTTAAGTCACTCCAAGTTTATTTTGGCCTTGTGCTTGATCATTGTTCTGCTGGAAAAATTAACTTTCACCCAAGCCTCAGTTTTTTTTAGCAAATTAAAAAGGTATTTTCTAGAATTCTTCACCATCCATTCTTCTTTTTACCAGAAAGCCATGTCTCTGCTGATTTACAGTAGACCAAAATGATAAAGCTTTGCCCACCATATTTCACTTTACATGTAGATATAGTGTTTTTTGACATGTAGGCAGTGTAAAATATGTATCGCATATCTGTGTGAACATTGGCAAAGAAAGATTGATCTTGGTCTCCTCCAACTTCATACATTGCAACTTGGTAACTCTGATGTGTTTTGGCAAAATTTCAGGCACAGCTTTTACATTATTGATTTGCTTCTTCAGTGTTAGGGAGAATTATATGGCTAATTGCACATTACTTAAATCTCAACTACTGAATCCTGTAGCTCCTTCAAGGGGATTGTTACCCCCCCCCCCCCCCCAAACCCTGTGGCTTCTGTCACAATACTCATTGTTCACAGAGACAGTTTTGAGGGACAACCTTTTCTAAGGAAGAGTCTGGGTGACACGGCTTCCTCTTCCTTATAATCAAAACAAAATGTGCACACTGGGACATCTAAACACATGGAAATTTGTATCCTTTTCCTAATTAATACATTTATATTATTTTATCTCTTTTCTGGAATGATCTTAGATGTTCTGTTTCCTGGGAAAAATTAAGATCATTTTAACATTTTGTTTGTATGTATTTTATACATCAAGGGGCTCAACTAACGGCAAGGGTGACTAGGGGTACTAATCTCTCTTCTTCCACCTCTGCAGATCCCTGGAAGGAAAAAACACCTAAGCAACAAACTGGATTCCACAGTCAGTGGCAATCTAGACTTTGTCTTTATTGACTACTCTTATAGCAAAAATGAAGACACTTATTGTTAATATACATGGTGTGCATCTTTTGTGCTATTTCCACTCTCTCTCTTTATATATTATATATATATATATATATATAAGGTTAGCGGAATTGTTTAATGTTTTTATGTGATGTTTTCAGGCAAGGCTCGTTCTTCTTCAAAAGTATAGTATAGTATACACCTAAAAATATATTTTTTCATCTTGATTAGGAAGATGTACATACATCAAACAAAATACCTTATACACATCCACTCCCCTATAACAGTAGTAGTTCAGTCGTGTGTTACCATTTATCTTCCATAGACAACAATCTCCAATAGCAATATACTGTGTGTGTATACAGTACTGTGCAAAAGTTTTACGCAGGTGTGAAAAATGCTGTAAACAAAGAATGCTTTCAAAAATGGAAGTGTTAATTATTTATTTTCATCAATCAACAACATGCAGTGAATGAACAAAAGAGAAATCTAAATCAAATCAATATTTGGTGTGACCACCCTTTGCCTTCAAAACAGCATCAATTCTTCTAGGTACACTTGCACACAGTTTTTGAAGGAACTCGGCTGGTAGGTTGTTCCAAACATCTTGGAGAACTAACCACAGATCTTCTGTGGATGTAGGCTTCCTCACATCCTTCTGTCTCTTCATGTAATCCCAGACACACTCGATGATGTTGAGATCAGGGCTCTGTGGGGGCCATATCATCACTTCCAGGACTTCTTGTTCTTCTTTATGCTGAAGATAGTTCTTAATGACTTTGGCTGTATGTTTGGGGTCGTTGTCCTGCTGCAGAATAAATTTGGGGCCAATCATACGCCTCCCTGATGGTATTGCATGATGGATAAGTATCTGCCTGTATTTCTCAGCATTGAGAACACCATTAATCCTGACCAAATCTCCAACTCCATTTGCAGAAATGCAGCCCCAAACATTCAAGGAACCTCCACCGTGCTTCATTGTTGCCTGCAGACACTCATTATTGTACCGCTCTCCAGCCCTTCGATGAACAAACTGCCTTCTGCTACAGCCAAATATTTCAAATTTTGACTCATCAGTCCAGAGCACCTGCTGCCATTTTTCTGCACCCCAGTTCCTATGTTTTCGTGCATACTTGAGTCGCTTGGCCTTGTTTCCACATCAGAGGTATGGCTTTTTGGCTGCAACTCTTCCATGAAGACCACTTCTGGCCAGACTTCTCCGGACAGTATATGGGTGTACCTGGGTCCCACTGGTTTCTGCCAGTTCTGAGCTGATGGCACTGCTGGACATCTTCCGATTTCGAAGGGTAATAAGCTTGATGTGTCTTTCATCTGCTGCACTAAGTTTCCTTGGCCGACCACTGCGTCGACGATCCTCAACGTTGCCCGTTTCTTTGTGCTTCTTCAAAAGAGCTTGAACAGCACATCTTGAAACCCCAGTCTGCTTTGAAATCTTTGTCTGGGAGAGACCTTGCTGATGCAGTAGAACTACCTTGTGTCTTGTTGCTGTGCTCAATCTTGCCATGACATGAAACTGTCTTCCACAACCTCACCTTGGTAGCAGAGTTTGGCTGTTCCTCACCCTGTTTTAAGCCTCCTACACAGCTGTTTCTGTTTCAGTTAATGACTGTGTTTCAACCTACGTGTGACACTGATGATCATTAGCACCTGTTTAGTAGAATTGGTTGATCATACACCCGACTATAATCCTACAAAATCCCTTACTTTGTGCAAGTGTACCTATAAGAATTGATGCTGGTTTGAAGGCAAAAGGTAGTAACACCAAATATTGATTTGATTTAGATTTTTCTTTTGTTTGCTCACTTTGCATTTTGTAAATTGATAACAATAAACAATCATTATTTATATTTCTGAAAGCATTCTTTGTTTACAGCATTTTTTCACACCTGCCTAAAACTTTTGCACAGTACTGTATATTATTTATATATATATATATCTATACTAATAAAAGGCAAAGCCCTCACTGACTCACTGACTGACTGACTGACTGACTGACTCATCACTAATTCTCCAACTTCCCGTGTAGGTAGAAGGCTGAAATTTGGCAGGCTCATTCCTTACAGCTTACTTACAAAAGTTAGGCAGGTTTCATTTCGAAATTCTACGCGTAATGGTCATAACTGGAACTTGTTTGACTGACTCACTCATCACTAATTCTCCAACTTCCCGTGTAGGTAGAAGGCTGAAATTTGGCAGGCTCATTCCTTACAGCTTACTTACAAAAGTTAGGCAGGTTTCATTTCGAAATTCTTCGCGTAATGGTCATAACTGGAACCTGTTTTTTGTCCATATACTCTAATGGAGGAGGCGGAGTCACGTATTGCGTCATTACGTATTACGCCTCCTACGTAATCACGTGAACTGAAAACGAGGAAGAGATTTACAGCACAAGTCAAACGCGGGAATGAAGGTAAATGACGTTAATTGTTGACTGTCTTTTAATACTGTGTAATTGTTGAGTGTCTTTTAATACTGTGTAACCATACATATTAACATGTGCAATTAAACGTGTGCATTTACGGGGTGATTTCTCAGGCTTAAAAGCTCGCCTTTTATTAAAAAGGTAAATGCAAACTCTTTTCATTCTGAAGGGCACAAACCACGTTAGATTTCAGCCGTTAAACGCGCAAAAATGTCAGTACACCCGATAAATAAGCGCAACATATTATCAGTTGTATTGTATGCTTACAATACATATAGAAATGTGTTAATCGTTAACTAATATTATGGGATGGTGTTTTTCGACTCATGCCTTGATTTAAACGATTGCATGTCTTGGTGGGTTTGCGTAGCTTATTGTCAACTAGCAAAATACCCGCGCTTCGCAGCGGAGAAATAGTGTGTTAAAGAGGTTATGAAAAAGTTAAGGAAACATTTTTAAAATAACGTAACATGATTGTCAATGTAATTGTGTTGTCATTGTTATGAGTGTTGCTGCTTCACAAAAAAACAGATCCTTAACCAATTGCTATTGGGATATTTTCCCTCAATTTAAAAAGCTTTTCTTCTTCATATAAACTTAAAAGCAGTACTTCGCGGGGATTTAGATATATATATATATATATATATATATATATATAGAGAGAGAGAGAGAGAGAGATATAGATATATATATATATAGATTTAGATATATATAGATATACATATATAGATA